>NC_047109.1:95103118-95110618 GCF_902500255.1 Thalassophryne amazonica
TATCCTTCTCGCCAACGTACGCTTCCTTGAAAGCCAGTTGGACTACCTGAAGCTGGATTTAAACACCAAACTGGAGACAAGAGACTATCCTCGTTTTCACTGAGACGTGGCTTAATCTATCTGTCCCTAATGCTGCCATTAGCCTGGATGGGCTAGCAACATTCAGAGCTGACAGGAGCAATGGTCTCACTGGTAAAACCCAGGGAAGTGGTGTATGCATCTACACTAATAACAGCTGGTGTAACAACGCTATCCTGGTTTCCAGTCATTGCTCTGTGGACATTGAGTTTATGACTGTGAGATGCAGACCCTTTTACCTGCCACGGGAATTCATCTCTGTGATCATTGTTGCTGTGTACATACCACCCAGTGCCAATACCAAGCAAGTGCTAAGTACCCTCTACTGTGCCGTCACTGATATGCAGTTCACACACCCGGAGGGCGTTCTTATTGTTGCTGGGGACTTTAACCAGGCCAAGACTGTTCTTCAACATTTCCATCAGCATGTGGACTTTGTTCCTAGAGGGGAAACACACTTGACTTGGTTTATCAAACATCAAGAAAGCTGTCAGAGCAGCCCCACATCCACACCTTGGCTCCTCAGACCATCTCTCTGTTAATTCAAGCATACCAACCTTTGCTCACCAGAGAAAAGCCTGCGGTGAAGAAGGTGAGAGTGTGGCCTGAGGGTGCTATGTCTGCACTGCAGGACTGTTTTGAGCACACAAAGTGGGGTATGTTCAGGGAGGCGGCAACGGACAGTCAGCACACGAATGTAGAAGAGTACGCTGCATCTGTGCCTGACTATATCCAGTGGTGCATGGAGGAGGTCACAGTAACAAAGACAATAGTAACTCGTGTCATCCAGAAAGCTTGGATGACAATGGAGGTGCGCTCAAGACTGAGGGAGCACGATGCTGCTTTTAAGTCTGGTGATGCAGTGGCACTCAGATCAGCGAGGGCCAATCTGAACCGTGCCATCAAGGCAGCAAAGCGGGCCCACTGACAGAAGATCCAGGGTTTCTTCTCTGACCCTAGCAATACCCAACAACTGTGGCAGGGCATACAGACTGTCACGGGCTACAAAGCCACACCCTATCCCTGCCAAAATGACATCAGCTTCCTCAATGAGCTCAACAACTTCTTGGGGAGATTTTACTGTGCGGAGATACACCAGACCACATCTGCCAACTTGGACATCTGTCTTAACACCACGTATTTCCTGTTGAGGGGGAATTACTACAGGTAGATCCATGGTTGTGCGATGGGGTCTCTGGTATCCCCCATTGTGGCCAATGGCATTGTTCACAGGCATATCTCCCAGTCACTGGTTCAGCTATGTCTATGACACATGGGTTAAAATCAAGCAGTGGGAAGTGGAGGCCTTTATAGCACACATCAACTTGGTGGACTCCAATATCAAGTTCACACGTGAGGATGCCAGAAACAATTTAACAAACAAACCATTTAGCCTTCTTGGACTGTGATGTTACGATTGGAGAGAACAGGCAGCTTCAGACAAGGGTTTACAGAAAACCTACTCACACTGACCAATATCTGCGCTTTGGCTCAAACCACCCCCTTGAACACAAGCTCTGGGTGATCAGGATGCTTCAACACAGAGCCCTACAGGTGCCCACAACTACAGAGGGAAGGGCTAAAGAACAACAACATGTATGGAAAGCCCTCACAGTATGTGGTCGATGGTCCTTGGATAAAGTGCAGAAGTCCCAAAGAACAAAGAGACCAGACAGACAGGAGACAGAGCCAAGAAGAAGAGTGTCTCTCCCTTATTTAGCGGGAGTAGGGGAAAAACTACAGAGGATCTTCAGACAGCACAAAATCCCAGTTTACTTTAAACCTGTTAACACCTTGAGACAGAAATTAATTCACCCTAAGGACAGGATCCCTAGTTACAAACAGAGCAATGTAGTGTATTCTGTTAGATGTCAGGAAAACTGTAACAAACACTGCATAGGTGAGACTAAGGAGCCGTTGCACAAAAGGTTATACCAGCACCGCAGAAAGGGCACCGATGGACCTCAGTCGGCAGTTCATCTCCACCTTAAAGACACTAACTACATGTTTTAGAGTTTTAACTTGCACTTGTAGATGTAGCGACGAACTGTGTTAACTGACAATTGTTTTCTGACGTGTTCCTGAGCCCACGCAGTAAGATCCTTTACACAATGATGTTGGTTTTTAATGCAGTGCCACCAGAGGGATTGAAGGTCACAGGCATTCAATGTTCGTGTTCAGCCTTGCCGCTTACGTGTAGAAAGTTCTCCAAATTCTCTAAATCTTCTGATTATATTATGGACTGTAGATGACGGAATCCCTAAATTCCTTGCAATTGAATGTTGAGAAACATTGTTCTTAAACTATTGGACTATTTTTTTTTAATGCAGTTGTTCACAAAGTGGTGATCCTCGCCCCATCTTTGCTTTTGAACGGCTGAGCCTTGTGGGGATGCTCCTTTTATACCCAATCATAACACTCACCTGTTTCCAATTAGGTGTTCTTTGAGCATTCATCAACTTTCCCAGTCTTTTGCTGCCCCGTCACAACTTTTTTGAAATGTGTTGCAGGCATCCGTTTCAAAATGAGCAAATAATTGCACAAAAACAATAAAGTTTATCAGTTTGAACATAAAAAATCTTGTCTTTGTGGCATATTCAATTGAATATAGGTTGAAGAGGATTTTCAAATTATTATATTCTGTTTTTATTTACATTTAACACAATGTCCCAACTTCATTGGAATTGAGGTTGTATGTGAAACAGCTGAAACCCAGCCTTAACCGGGGAGGAGTCTGAGACACACTTTGTCCCCTGTTTACAATGGGGTACTCAGGTCAAAGCAGTTTCAGTCTTTTGTTCATGGCAATGAGTCATTCACATCGTCAGGAGAGTCGACAGGAGAGACGTCAGTCCCATCGTTAGAAGGGACAGCTGCCCTGTAATTAGGAGGGTGCTAACTAGAGCACAATAGTGCTAATTAGAGCAATTGTTAGTCACTGGCCAATAGCAGTCTGCCTCTCAGTAGAAGGGGTCTGGTTAGGTTTAAAACTCCAGCTTTTGCTGGCTTCTGTTATTCTTCTCTACAAGAGTCAAGACAGAAGTCAGACTACCAGAGCAAGAATTTTAGCTGAGGAAGCTTCTGCGATTAGAAGTGAAACATCCTCATGTCAAGCACCCCGGTCCAGTTGAATATTCAAGCTTCTCTACCAAAAGAGCTCATTGTTGTCTTCAGGAGATCCCAACCCAGCCACACACCACTCCTCATCAACAACACAACAGTGGAGGTTGTCAGCAGCACCAAGTTCCTGGGGGTGCACATTACAGACAACCTCAGCTGGCTCAACACCACCTCCCCATCAAAGACAATTCAGCAGTGTCTGCCTTTCCTGCGACTGATGAGAAGAGCCTCCCTCCCCTCTCCCATCCTCTCCACCTTCTATAGAAGTACCGTCGAGAGCCTGCTGACCAGCTGCATCTCTGTCTGGTCTGCGAGCTGCAAGGCTTCAGACTGGAAGTCTTTGCAGAGAGTGGAGAGGACAGTGGAGAAGTTCACTGGGACTTCACTCCCCCCAATCCAAGACATTGCCCACAGGTGATGCCTAACCAGAGCTCACTGGATCCTCTCCGACCTCACCCACCCCCACAATGGACTGTTCTCCCTGCTGGCTTCTGGTAGGAGGTTCCGCAGCATGTGCTCCAGAATAGCCAGATTCAAAACAGTTATTTTCCACTGGCCATCAGACTGCTAAACGCCACTTAACCCCACTTCCTTGACCTCCTCTGGACTGTTGGTACTGTTTGAAGAAAACTTAAGAGCAGTGCTATCTGTGCAATGCTCCAGACACTGCTGCTAACCATATATTTAATTATTTGTATACTGTTTTTAAATGTAGCTGTATTTGCACACAGTGAGTAAAATAAGTATTTGAACACCCTGCGATTTTGCAAGTTCTCCCAATTAGAAATCATGGAGGGGTCTGAAATTTTCACCTTAGGTGCATGTCCACTGTGAGAGACATAATCCAAAAAAACAAACAAACAAAAAAAAAAAACGGAAATCACAATGTATGATTTTTTTAAATAATTTATTTGCATGTAACTGCTGCAAATAAGTATTTCAACACCTGCCAATCAGCAGAAATTCTGGCCCTCAAAGACCTGTTAGTCTGCCTCTAAAAAGTCCGCCTCCACTCCACTTATTATTCCAAATTAGAAGCACCTATTTGACGTCGTTAGCTGCATAAAGACACCTGTCCACCCCACACAATCAGTAAGACCCCAACTACTAACATGGCTAAGACCAAAGAGCTGGCCAAAGACACCAGAGGCAAAATTGTAGACCTCCACAAGGCTAGAAAGGGCTACGGGGCAATTGCCAAGCAGCTTGGTGAAAAAAGATCAACTTGACTGTCAATCTCCCTTGGACTGGGGCCCCATGCAAGATCCCACCTCGTGGCATATCAGTGATCCTAAGAAAGGTGAGGAATCAGCCCAGGACTGCACGGGAGGAGCTGGTCAATGACCTGAAGAGAGCTGGCACCACTGTTTCCAAGGTTACTGTGGGTAATACACTAAGATGCCATGGGTTAAAATCATGCATGGCACGGAAGGTTCCCCTGCTGAAATCAGCACACGTCCAGGCCCGTCTTAAATTTGCCCATGACCATTTGGATGATCCAGAGGAGTCATGGGAGAAAGTTATGTGGTCACATGAGACCAAAATAGAACCTTTTGGTCTTAATTCCACTCGCCGTGTTTGGAGGAAGAAGAATGCTGAGTACCATCCCAAAAACACCGTCCCTACTGTGAAGCATGGGGGTGGAAGCATCATGCTTTGGGGGTGTTTTTCTGCACATGGGACAGGACGACTGCACTGTATTAAGGAGAGGATGACCGGGGCCATGTATTGCGAGATTTTGGGGAACAACCTCCTTCCCTCAGTTAGAGTGTTGAAGATGGGTCGTGGATGGGTCTTCCAACATGACAATGACCCGAATCACACAGCCAGGATAACCAAGGAGTGGCTCCGTAAGAAGCATATCAAGGTCCTGGAGTATTTAGTGTTCAAACGGATGAACTTTGATGTTTTTGTGCAAATATTTGCTCATTTTGAAATGGATGCCTGCAACATGTTTCAAAAAAGCTGGGACAGTGGCATGTTTACCACTGTGTTACATCACCTTTCCGTCTAACAACACTCAGTAAGCGTTTGGGAACTGAGGACACTAATTGTTTTGATGTAATCCTGCTAACAGACTGATAAACAAATAAATAAGAAATCAACACCAATGATTTTATGTCCTTGGCAGATGTAATTAAAAGCACGAGTCCCCATAGCACAGCAGAGGGGCTGCCAGACTCGCTCGGTCTCTTCCAGAATCTCTGTTCCCCTCTGATCATCTCTTCTATTTTGGTGTGCTCCCAGGGTAGCTACTGTGTATCTCCCATGAGGAAAGTCAGATTCTCCTTTATTTCTCCAGTCACTCACAATGTAGTTTCATCCCTTGCCAACTCTTCACAAAGTTCTCTCACGATTCTCACACTTTGAGTTCTGCATTTATAAATTTGGCAGCACGGTGGCTTAGTGGTTAGCACTGTTGTCTCACAGCAAGAAGGTCATGGGATCGATTCCCACCTGTGGCCTTTCTGTGTGGAGTTTGCATCTTCTCCCCGTGTTTGTGTGGGGTTCCTCCAGGTGCTCCAGTTTCTTCCCACAGTTAAAGACATGCAGGTTAGGTGAATTGGAAAATTTAGAATTGCCCAGGTCTCCTTTGCAAAAGAGGTCTTGAGCTCAACGGGACTAACCTGGTTAAATAAAAAAAATAAAAAAAATTCAGACAACCCTACATTCAGAGGGCTTGGTGACACCCACGACAACTCTGAGTATATGGCAAGGACCCTTGTCACCTCGCCAACCTTGAACTGTTTAAAATTCAGGTGCAATGCATGCAACACCCTGCAATTCACACGAGTGGATAGCGACACCCAGCGAACATCGTGAGAATTCTTGCAAATTCCATCTCAAATGCCATTTGCAAGCTGTCGCAGACCAGTGAGATAGTCTCCTTAGTGTTAATCTTCATGTACAGTTTGCTTTTCCTTTATCTTTGCCAACATCTTCTTGTAGACCTTTCTATTTTCTTCATCGCTCTCACTATCCCAGTTCTTCCTTATAGCTTCTTGTACTTCATCATTAAACCACCAAATCTATTCATCTTCCTTCCTCTTTGCAGATGTCATGCCCAGCACATGCCCATTAATGACAATGTGAAAAGGGTTTTTTTTTTTTTTTTTTTAGATTTTTGCAAATTTATTAAAAATAAAATAACTAAGAAATCATGTGTACGTAAGTATTCACAGCCTCTGCCGTGAAGCTCAAAATTGAGCTCAGGTGCAACCTGTTTCCACTGATCCCACTGGTTCCAGAGAGCACAGTGGCCTCCATCATCCATAATACGAAGAAATTCAGATCCACTAGGACTCTTCTTAGAGCTGGCCGCCTGTTTACAGTAGGGATGGGTATTGACAAGATTTTATCAATATCAATACCATTATCGATCTGATTCCTTATCGATTCCCTTATCGATACCTCTTGTGAATTTTCTGTGTACTGAAAGTAGACTTTACAGGTTTTCTATGTAAACAACATTTTATTGAGTCTTAAAGTAAATAAATATGAAATTGGTCACTGGATCCTTAAACTCTGGACATAATAAACTCTACATGGTGGATCCTTGATCTCTGGACATAAATAGAAATAAACTAAATCTGTAGTTTTTGTCAAAAGTATTTCTTTTCAGAGATTATTGGCATGAATGTCTTTCCATACATCTGAGCTGTGCTCTTGCAGCTGCCTGCACTGCAAGTCAGGATGTAATTCATAAGGAATGGTAAATGGACTGCATTTATATAGTGCTTTTCCATCTGCATCAGATGCTCAAAGCGCTTTACAAGTAATGCCGCACATTCACGCCGATGTGAGGGTGCTGCCATACAAGGCGCTCACTACACACCGGGAGCAACTAGAGGATTAAAGACCTTGCCCAAGGGTCCTTAGTGATTTTCCAGTCAGGCTGGGATTTGAACTGAGGATCTTCTGGTCTCAAGCCCAACCCCTTAACCACTAGACAATCACCTCCCCAAAGAATGCAGGACGTCTCATTTTGGGAGAAAAAAAACATTTTCATCGATTGTCGTTTATTGTCTGTATTACAACGTTTGGAAAGCGGTGTAATTTTATTTAAATCGGCAACTCGTTTTGAAGTTATTAATTCTGACCGGACTCTGTCTCGGCAGAGAGCGGTGCGGCGTTTGGAGCTGTGCCAACGGAATGGAGGACGATTCTCATTTTTTGACTGCAACAAGACAAGAGTCCCAGTTAGTGACTTCAATCCACACAAAAGTGACTCATGATTGACATATTTTAATGGCTTTGAGAGGGGTTAAGAAGCGGACTTACTGTTTCTGAAGAGCAGCGAAT